>NC_056730.1:532646494-532676494 GCF_019279795.1 Protopterus annectens | reverse complement strand
CTGTCCTGTTTTTCCACGGGTCTCAACTATTTTGTCAAGAGTTTTTAAATAATGATTTTTGGAGCCAAGAGATTTAATTGCAAAGGGAAGATTGATAACATGAAAAAGGCAAGGAGAGATAGTTTAGCAAACAATTTGGAGAGATTTTTGGAGATTTTTGAGCCTAATTTGAAGTGGCTCTTCAATATTATTGGAATTCTTATTTGTCTGAGTTTGCCATTAGACATATTAAAGATTCATTTTCAGCTCACTAGCATTGTATGCCACCATTGTTTTTCGCATTTCATTCTTTTGTTCTTGTTTCTGTTGATTTCTTAGGGCTTAGAATAAGCAGATTCTTTGTTATGGGCTCTACATTAGATCCGCGATCTACTTCGAGGCCTCGCTTTTGTGAGCCTTGGAGAAACTCTGTGGAATTGAAGACTTTGTTGGCCATTACCTCTGCAAGAAGGGTCTTGGAATACAAGACTGCTTTATGACGGTAAAGAACCAAGTTTTCATAAGAGATAGGGTATCGTGGTAGGCCCTTATTCCTTTTTTGCCTAAAGATTGGTTTCCTGGTGTCCTTTTTACTTTTCTGCTATTGGCTTTAAGCTACTTTACAATGATGGAACCAAAAATAGGGAAATATTTACTACTTTTTTGCCAGAACTTTGATGAAATGGATTGTATTTGCAAAAGCTTTTGCACAGGATTTTAACACAAGTATTATGAGTTGTTTGTTTCTTTTAATTTTTTCTTTCTCTTTGTCAGCCAGAGATCAAAGTTATTTTAACCACAGAAGTGGATCATTTTTGCATTTTTTGCATTGCATGTTATTCCCATCGCATTTGCATTGATTTTCATTTTTTCCCTCATTCCACTTGGGCAATGGGGGCTGGGATTAGGCCTCATTCCATAGGGCTTGGCATACTTCAATATTTTTAAGCTAAGGGGTGCTTTAGGGAGTTCGGTTTGGAGGCTCACAAAGCATTATCAGCTTTCTCTCTACAACTCCTAAAACACCTCTCTTTGCCACAAGCCTTTGCAAAGGTTTGTATGTTGTTTTTGCCTCCTTATGATTTTTGCCAAGCCCCCTCCTTACCTCTGCTTTGGGATTCCTACCAATAGATTGGGACTGCAACAATGTGGAAGAAAAGAACATACATCCAGTTTACCTACTGCAAAAATGTACCGAATGTTAGAGGATGCAATCAAACCACCCCTCCTCCTCCTCCTCCTCTGAAGTCTGTGTGTGTGTGTGTGAGGGGGGTTCTAATTTTGTGTATATATTGTACATATTTTTATATGTTTGGAGCCATTTTTTGGTTTTTGTTTTTTTTTTTGTGCTTTTTAGGGTCTCTCTGACAGGGGGACAAGAATATGAAGGCGTCCGGTCGTAAAATTATGGGTACTGTACGTCAGTCTACGCTGCCTTGACCGTCTGTCAATAACGACGCGAGCAGGCTCGATCTTTGACTGGGGCCGACGGAGACGGGGATACCCCAATATAGTTAGGACTGCAGCAATGTGGATCCTCGAACATCTACATTTATGGTAGGTACAAAACTGTACTTTTTGAAGTTTTTGTTGTTCTTAAAGGCAGATGTGGGATGTTTCCCCAGCCTGTTTGTTAACCCAAGACTTCCAAAGACAGTACACAAATGACTACTAATAGCATTCTTTAAAGAGTGAATGTCTCTACTGTATGGTAAAACTATTGCCTGTGAGTGGTCACCAGGACTCAAACTGACATGTTGCTCATTGGTATTCTTTGTACCCATCACATGGTTAGACTGTCTAATAATGGGAACATAGCGGGAATTCTGATGTTCTATAACAAATCGAGCAACTTCATCCAACATATTCTGGTGGTAACCCCTGTTTCTGAACATATCACACAGTATGTTAACCTCTGTTTGAAATTGTGTGTCATCAGAAACCAGTCTGCTGCGTCTAATGAATTGTCTCCTCACTAAATTCTGTTTTTAACAAATGGGGCGTTGACTGTCAAAATGCAAATATGCATTTCAAAAGGTGTTCTTTATAAATATGTTAGATTCTTACCTGTGGTCCTCACAGTTCTTACGTAATGTGATGTCAAGAAAGTCTATGGTCTGTTTGTCATACTGATGGGTGAATTCTAAGTCAGTAGAGAGATTTAAGTAATCCATGAATTATTTTAACTCTTCCAAGTCACCCTTTCACAAAATAAAAATGTCATCCAGGTACCTCAAATCTACTTCCAACTTGGAAGAAAAGGGCAATTTCAGAAGTATGGAGGTTTCCAAAAACCATAGGACCATGTTAGCAAAAACAGGGGTTGGAGTTGCCCCCATAGCCAGACCTCTATGTTGTTTGTAATATTCACCCTCATAGTAAATGTAATTATTTGTCAACATTAACTCCATAAATTCTATCAGTTTAGTTTCTGTCATACTAAGGTTGCTACCTTGAACCATTGCTTGATGGAACCATTCCAACCCCTCCTCGTGAGGGATTACAGAAAATAAGTCTTTATTGTTAATAATGACAAATAAAATCTCTTTCAAAAATGTAATTCCAGAAATGGTCTCCAGAAAATGCCAGGAGTCTTTAATTAAGTGTTGTTTGTCCTCAGGAAATGCTTTGAGTTTGTAGTCAACAGATTTGGTCAGAAGTTCTGTTTTGGTCCCTCTGAGTGCCACAGTGAGTCTTAAGAGAGGGTCAGTGACCAATTTATGGATCTTTGGGATATTGAAGATCCCTGGGATTCTTGGTTTGTTAAGCACTAAAAACTAAGAACACAGTTGAAAACTGATGAAGTTTTTTTAATGAAAGCGCTTAACTGGTAATAAATATTGTGTTTCATATTTCTTCTGGTTCTGGTTCCTCTGGAGGTTATTTTTCAACTGTGTTCTTAGTTTGTTCCTGCTACGTGTATTTGAAGCACTAAAAACTCCCTTAGGGGCAAAGGCAGGTCATAAATCACAAAGATATCCTCCAGTAGTATGCGGTATTGATTTCATTGTGAGATATTTCAGTAAAAAAATTCCATTGTGCGGATAGTCCAACATATGGAGGAATAAAATTGTTTGTCCATTATGACCACTCCCCCACCCTTATCCGGTTTCATAATGTGTAAGTTGTCATCACTGGCCGGCCGATACCTGCAACAACTCTCTCCTCATTAGTGAGATTGTAAAACTTAGGTTTTCTATTCTTGTTGCACCATTCCCTCACACTTCCTTTACACAGGTGCTCGAATAAGTGTATACTGGGTAAAGGTAAAGGATTGAATGTGCCACTTCTCCTTAGACAAGGATTAAGTGCACTGTCATCCCTGGGTGCTAAAGTACAGTTTAAATTCAGCTTTGTAGTAAATAATTTAAGTTCAGGAATGAGGTCTACAATATCAGGCTATCTAGAAGGCACGTATTTAAATCCTTTTTGAAATGGTGTACTAAAGGTGTTAGTAACAGTGAGGGTAGAAAAGCTGTATATCTTTCAACCTCCAAAATTAAAAATAAAATTGGTACCTTGGTCTCCATCAGTTGAAGGGTCTGAAGAAATTACTTCCGATACCATCAGTTTCAATAAGTGGTCTTCCAAAAATCCTGTTTTTAGTGACTTCCACTAGAATTGGAGACATTATTAGCCTGTCTTTCCCTACTTTCCTGCAGTCTCTTTAGTTTCCAGAGACCATTAACATCCTCCATATGTGTCTCATATGTTTCGCCTGAATTGTTGTTAGGAAACCCAGTACTGTTTTCTTTAAATTCACTTCCTCTTTGTGGACTAGGTTAGACTTTTGTAATCATAAATATCTCTTATGATCTTGTTTTGCTTCCTCTTAAAAGAAGCAGCTTCATGCTCACTAACTTTGTTTAAAACTGCCGGGAAATCATCCAGTCTGTGTTCAAACAACAAATCTTTTAATTTCCAGGTCCAACTTCCGAATCTCCTCTTCTAAAAGGTTAAGTAAAAATAATAAAAACACTGCACCAAAGTCCTCATCTGAATGTTTATTCCCCACAGTTGTTGGTATACAAGTTGTCTCGGACAATAATGCTCATGTACTCTATGCCTATATGGTCAAAAAATTCCACCAACTCCATATGAAAAACAGAACCATGTGTCACCCCATTGGGGTATTTCCAGATTCATAAACCCTTTGGTACACATTTTTTGGCAATGTAAAATTTTAAAAATGAATTGTCCATCTGTAGAGATTTATACTTAAGTCAGTAACTTCTCAAACTGACTGATTCTGTTTCCAAAAGTAAGTTCATAGTCATTAGTATGTGCATTGCTCATTTCAAACTTCTGGGCTGTTTCCTCCTCAGTCAAATATTTTGATGTAAACCAGTTCTGAATGTTAAAACATCCTCTTGATGTAGAAGCAACATTCACTCCACCTGGGATGATATTATTATTACATTCTGTGACACTCAGACTATTAGCACAAACTGCAGTGTAAGTTGTAGTGTTTGCCATACCTTGACTGCTTCTATCATTGTCAGCAACATTAATCCCATTCTCATTACTGCTGGAACTTGCAGCCAAGAAGCCAACATGTTCTTTCAGCTGGTCCATACACTGCAAAAGTATTGTAAGGTCCACTGGTTTATCATTGTGACCAAAAAAGAGTAGAACTGGCCTCTGAACTGGAAAAAATATCAGCTTGAGACATAATGGTACTGTAGCAACGAAAACAAACTGGAAAAAATAAACCACAAAACAGCATACTATGAAAACTTGAAAATAATAAAAACACCTATATATATGTATATATATATATATATATATATATATATATATATATATATATATATATATATATATATATATATATATATATATATACACACACACACACACACACACACACACACACACACACACACATATACGGTTCCACTTCTTATGATTGAAAGCGCATAACATCTAAATTCAAAACAGCAAGACCAAATGATTGAACATCCAAAACATCTAAAACTCATAACATCGAATCTCAAAACATTGAAAACTACAAAGCAACTATAAATAACATCCCACACACTGTTTACTATGTTTATGCAGGGGGGCAAGCCCCCCTGCACCCCCCAAGTGGAGGGCTGCCTCTGCCCCCCCGTTAATTAAATATACCAACTCCGACTTCGCACTACAGTGGGGTTAGGAAATTAACTTTTTCCTCCACTGAAGTGCGACCTTGGAGTTGATATATTTAATTTACGGGGGTTGTGGGGGTGCAGGGGGCTTGCCCCCCTGCATAAACATAGTAAAACCTCTGTGGGATGTTATTTATAGTTGCTTTGTAGTTTTCAATGTTTTGAGATTCGATGTTATGAGTTTTAGATGTTTTGGGTTTTAGATGTTGTGGTTTAGATGTTATGAATTTAGATGTTATGGGTTTTCGATGTTGTCAAGTGGAACCATATATACACTCACACAAACACACACACACACACACACATATTTTATATATATATATATATATGTCTGTGCATATGTATATATGTATATATATATATATATATATATATATATATATATATATATATATATATATATATGTATATATATATATATATATATAAAGTAAAGTAGAATTTTGTGTGTTTAGAGTACTGGTTTATCTCACTTTGTTAAGACTGTTCAGCATGTGCCTTCTTTAAACTCTTAGGGTTTCTTTTGTTGGCCTAGTTACTGTTGGTAGTAATGTCTAAGAAAGAGAAGCCCACCGATTTTAAGAAATGCACGTCTTGTGGACATAATGTCCCTAGTTCTGATGCCCACAAGATGTGTGTACACTGCCTGAGCCCTGAGCATCTCAAGATCACCGGTGAGATATGTGCCATGTTTAACCCTAGGGCCCTTTCCAACCAGAGCAACAAGCTTATACTTAAAGGCTTGCGTCTAGCCTCTTCTTCTTCTGTTGAGTCTCACCCACCGAAGTCTTCTCAAGGCTCTGTGGATTCTAAGAAAAGAACCCTCCAGAAATCTCCAAGGGCTTAGTAAGAGCCACCTAAAAAACTCTGAGAGACATAGGATCCAACTTCTTTGGATCTATAGACTGTACCACCAATATCGGATCCACAGGTCTCATCGGATCTGACAGGCATCATTGCTGTCACCAGCTGTCCAGTACCATCTTCTTCCTACTCAGATCCCAGACCTTCGGATCTGGCAGCTAGGATTCAGATGCCAGAGTTAGTGTTAAAGCCTGTTTCTCCAGCCATGCCCTCACAATTATTCCAAACGCCAAGGAAGCTTTGTAGGCCTGTATCCGCAGCTTCATCCAGATCTTCAAGGAGCTTGACAGAGGCAGATATGGACAGGATGATGCAGAGATTTCTCAGGGCTTAGATCCAGATGGGGTCCTGCCAACTCCGTCCCCTCTTGGATCTGTGAATACACCTTCCCAGCCAATACTATCTCCTTTTCCGATCTGGTCTGTGGTCTTGGAGTCCCAAGATCCAAGATCCCTGAGAGAGTTGGTGTTAGATCCAAGGAAGCTTCATTCCTCAACTCTGAATGTTTCTCTGACCAGCCCTGCTCTAATACAGTCAGATCAGAGCGGGTCTTGGAACTGGGAAGTCAGTGCAGATTCCGAGTGGTTGAGTTCAGTTCCTACTTTGTTGGAACCATCCCTTTCCCTTGGCATCTCATCTCTTGACCGCTCAGGTCTGATTCTGTCTGGAGGGCTGGGATCCTGGGTTGGTCCTGACCTTCCGTCCTTGGCTGCCTTGGCTCCGAGGAGTGGGGGAGAGGTGTCCCCGGGTCCATCGACCTTCAAGGTAGTGGAAAGGGCCTTCTCTTTGCATAGAGAGCCATCCTCTCACATGTTGGATCCTACCTCTTGCTCCTCATTGGGTCTGAGCTCTGAGCCTGTCATTTCTGCTTCTCAAGGTCAGCCAGCTCCAGGAAGCTTCCACGCTTGCTTCTCAGAGGGATTTTCCCCTTCTTCCAACACCTGTCACGAACACCCCATGGAAGAGGTCCCTTGGAAGAGAATGTGTAAGAGGAGGCACATAGACTCCCTTATGGAGTCTCTCACAGAAGACACTGATTTTGATGAGGGAGAAGGATTCCTCTGATTGCCACCTGATGATGTCTCCTTTGGAAACATTCTGGAAATCCTCAAACAGAAGGGTGGCTGGCATTCTCATACTCCTTCTTCTGAGGAATCGGTGTTCCTGGAGGCTTTTGGGGCTGGCACATCTACGTTCTTGGTGACCTCCAGCCAGTGGATGAACTTATTGATCTGGTTTCTCACCAGGCTTGGAAGGAACTGGGCACTGTCAAGCCCATCCCCAAGCGCCTAGATAAGCTTTTAGTGCCCCCTTCAGACAAACTTCACTGGAGCAAGGGAATCCCAGTTGATGCCATAGTTGTGGCGGTGGCTACTAATAAAGAGCTAGTGGAACAAAGCTTCTCTGTCCATCCACTGAACAGGGAGTCAAAAGTGATGGACAGATTTGGAAAGTGCATATATGCCTCAGCCACATTCGCACTGAGTTCTTTAAATTACTTGGCACATTTTACTCGCCTACAGACATTTGATCAAGGAGCTTTCAAACTCTCTCTCTCTCTCTCTCTCTCTCCCCCTCTGAGTTGTCTATGGAGAATCTCTAGAAGGTTTCTTCTCAGCTGGCTACTCTTTCATCCATTGCCAATTCATCAATGAGGCTGATTTCCAATACAGTGGGAGGCATCTCATGAGCAGCTGGTTGAGGCATAGCCATTAGGAGACATTCCTGGATGAGGCTATGCGACTTTTCAGAACCCTTTAAGGCATATTTAGTTAATGCCTCCTTTGATGGCTCCTCCTTGTTTGGGCCATCAGTAAAGGATAAGCTCGCCTGCAGTGAGCAGGAAGGAAAAACCCTGTCTGCCACTGAATTCAAGTTTTCTACCCTCAATGTACTTTTTCTAGGAATCAGCAAGGTGGTAAGAAAATGTGGTTCCGGAAATCTCAGGGACCTTTCCAGGACTCTCAAAGGGATACTTCCTCCAGAAGCAGAGGAGGAGGATTCAATGGCAGATGTTTCCCCAGAGGCAGAGGGTGTCTACAAAACCAGGGCTTCAGAGACTCCTTCTCTGATAGGCCCTATCAGCACGCCTGAAGTGGTGCCCAACTCTCCACCTCTGGAGGCGGTCGGGGGGGTGTTTTACCCTGCACCTGGACGCCTGGACAAATATCACAAAAAATGCATGGGTACTAGGTATAATATCCAGAGGTTACTACATACCCTTTTGCTTTCCACCTCTTGTCCCAAGGAAGAAACTCCCAGATGTTCCACCCAGTCAGAGGGAATGTGTAGCTTAACATTTTCAAAAGCTGCTACAAAAAAGTGTCATCCAGGAGGTTCCACCTAAACAAATAGGGTTTAGAAATTACTCCCACTTCCTTTTAGTGCCAAAGAGAATAGGGGACCTTAGATGAATTCTGGATCTAAGCAGTCTGAATTAGTATGTAAAGAAGTCAAAGTTCTGAATGGTTATGGTTCAGTCCATGCTGCCTCTTCTACGCATGGACAGTTGGATGTACTCTATGGATCTCCAGGATGCATACTATCATATTAAAACAGACAGGCACTCCAGGAGACACATGTGCTTTCAGCTGAGAGCCAGTCAGTACCAATTCAGAGCTCTGCCCTTTGGATGCACCACAGCCCCCAGGGTGTTCACCAAATGAATGGCAGTCATGGCAGTTCACATGAGACTCAAAATATTCCAGGGGTTTCCCTGTCTGGACGATTGGCTCCTCACTGCCCCAACCACACATCAACTTCTACAAGCCAGGGATTACTTGCTTCAGATCGCCAACTACCTTGGCATTACAGTAAACCTTGCCAAATTGAAGCTGACTCCTATACAGACTCTGGAATTTATAGGAACTCAACTGGATACTATGACTCAAGGGGCATAATTACCTCTTCATCGCATCACATCATTGAGAAATCAGATGTGGAACATACTGTCTCATCCATTCCTTCCAGGAAAACTAGTGATGTTATGTGATCCTATCTCACCTACATTCTGTACTGATGGGCTCGGAGCCGATCCTCAGCTCTGACTCGGCACGCTATGCTATAGAGCGAAGCCTCTTATTGGCTGAGCTATTCTCTATCCCAGGATGCACCACCACTAATCCCCCAGTTCTCGTTTGCCACTTACAAGCTAGGACGTGGTCTCAAACTTGGCTGAGCTAAGTGCTGTTTTTTTCTAAAGTTTTCCTGTCAGGAAATTCTCTTTTCTTACCCAAAAAGCTGTTTTAACAGCTATTGTTGTGTACGCGTGTTTTTGAATATATTTTTGTGGTAAATGTGTGTGTTTGTTTAGGGAAAGGTTTCCCGTTTAAGTTAGAGGGGCCTTCCCCTATTCCTTAGCAAGTTTCTCTTTTTTTAAGGAGGTCAAGTTCCTGTTTAAGTTAGAGGGTTCTTGGCCCTCCTGTTTAGTGTTTGTGATATTGTATTGTGTTGGTTAAATTTTGACCTATCGTAAAAAAAAAAAAAAAAAAAAAAAAGATTTTATTGTTGTTTAAAATTTTTGGTTTTCTGAAGATAGTGATTTTTTCCACTGTTATAGTCACTGTTTTAGGGGCATTATGTCCAAAGAACATAGACCCTCAGGGTTCAAGAAGTGCACGAGGTGCAATTACAAAATGTCTATAACCGATGATCACTCCTTGTGTGTATATTGTTTAGGCGCCAAGCACCTACAGGAGTCCTGCAGCGTGTGTCACGCCTTTTCCACTAGGGTCCTCCAAGAGAGGAAGAATAAATTAATATTGAAAGGGCTGATTAAACCCTCCTTCGAGGAGGCCTTATCTTCCTCATCCTCTCCAACTAAGAAAAAGAAAGCGTCGGCTCCGACCAGCCCGTCGGAACCGACTACTAAGAAATCCAGGCAGGCTTCTCCATCGGCTCCACGGACTTCCGAGCCGAGGGCGGAACTGTCTGCCTCGATGCCCCCAGTCTCGACTCCTCTGGTTTCGGAGCCGATGACTGGGGCTTCGAGAGGCGGGTCACCTTCATCGGCTCCACTGATTTTGGAGCCGATGAGGGTTGCCGGCTCAGACTCTTCCCCTTCGGCGCCGAAGCCCTCCTCGGCACCAAGGGAAATTGTTTTGGGATCTCCCTCGGCACCGATACTGGTTGAGTCCATTCGGAGCCGGTCCCCCAGTCCTTTGGAGCCGATGGAGAAGTCGGTTCGGACCCGATCGGTTTCCTCTAGATCTTCCAAGATGTCTGATTCGGACATCGACAGGGTGCTCCTAAGACTGTTTCAGCCTCCGGTGTTCCAGAAATTAGTTTCGGCTCCAGCCCATTCGGCTTCGGAGCCGATGGCCCACCCTGTAGTTCTGGTTCCTCCTCCAACAGCCTCGGCACCGTTGGAGCCGGTGCGGTGGAGCCGATGGAGGTTTTTGGGTCGGCCCCGACCCTTACTCCAACCCCGGCTCTCGAGTCAGAGTTCAGTACACGGACCTCCTCTGTCGGCCCCGGGGGGACACTTCGGGACTGATGTTTTCGGTTCCGAGCCTTCCTCTCGGTGTGTCGGCTGCGGGGGTACCATCCACTGTTGTGGCCACGGGGGTCGGACCTTCCCAGGATTCTGGTGGTCCGGCCTTCAGGGCCATGAGGAGTGCGTTAGCCAAATCTTCTTTGGCTACCTCCACGGTCTCACCAGCACCTTCCCTACATATGGAGAATGGGTCTTTGGCAGTCCCCCTGTCCTTAGACAGCGGAGCCCCGGGGCCTGAGGTCACCCCCACTGGGGGTTCCCCCCCTCCTGGAGGTTCCTCTGAAGCTTCTTCAGAGGAACCCCCAAGGAAAAGATCGTGCAAGAGGAAGCACGTCGACTCCCCCGATGAGTCTCTCACATCAGACACTGATCTCGATGATGCGGAGGGGTCCCCTAAGTCATCCTCAGATGATGTCTCCTTTGCAGACATCTTGGAAGCCCTCAAACAACGAGGCAGCTGGCATTCCAAACCCCCTTCTGCTGACGAGTCGGTGTTCCTTAAGGCCTTCGGGGCTCAGCCTTCCGCCTCCTGGGTGTCTCCGCCCTTCGACGAGCTCCTAGATTTGATCTGTCGAAGGGCGTGGGAACATCCAGATTCTGTGGAACCGGTGCCTGCTCGCCCAAATAAGTTCCTATCAGCACCCCCAGAGAAGGAGTTTTTGACAAAAGGTGTGGCTGTAGATGCCTTGGTGGTGGCATCTGCTACCCAGCAAGATGTAGCAGAGGCTTCGACGTCCGTCCATCCTCCTAATAAGGAGTCTAGGAGTATGGATCGGTACGGGAAGCGCACCCTCAGTTCAGCGGCCTTTACCTTAAGGTCCCTGAACTATTTAACGCACTTCACCAGGTTTCAGAGGGATCTGATCAAGGAGCTTTCAGATACCCTCTTGGGTAACCTACCTGAGCAGCTGGCCCAGACGGTTGGCTCTCAGTTGGCTACGCTGTCATCGATATCAAACTCGTCCATGAGGCTCATTTCATATGCGGCCGAGGGGGCGAGTAGAGCGGCGGGTATGGGTATTGCTCTACGGAGGCAAGCCTGGCTCCGCCTGTGTCATTTTGCGGAAGCCTTCAAGTCTTCCTTTGCCGACGCTCCCTTTGATGGGTCCTCTTTGTTTGGACCCAAGGTAAAGGACACATTGACCCGCTGCGAGCAAGAAGGTAAGACTTTGACTGTCGTAGGGGCACGATTTTCCACTCCCTTTCGGCCTTATCCCAAGGCTAAAAGAGGAGGGAAAATGTGGTTCCATAGATCCCAGAAGCCTTATCCCTCGCAGCAGGACGATCCCCCTTCTAGAGGCAGAGGAGGGGGAAATTTTTCTGGAAGACGCCGTCCCAGAGGCGGCAGAGGCCCCCCGCAACACTGGAGACCGCGAGTCCTTTCGTGGCTCCTCAGCCTTCCACAATCCCTGAAGGATTGCCGACTGTGCAGCTCCGGAGCCAGTCGGTGGTCGTTTTTCGAGGCACCTAAAAGCCTGGGAAGGTATCACTCAGGACCGATGGGTGCTTCGAATTATCGCCGGAGGTTACGCCATCCCCTTTTCTCACTCCCCACCTCCGTCCAAGAAAATCCCAGACCCGCCACCCAGTCAACAGGAAATTGCAGCCTTAGAAGTCTCAAAGCTGCTTCAAAAAGGAGTCATCCAACCGGTCCCCGCAGACCAGATCGGATTAGGGACTTACTCAACATTCTTTTTGGTGCCAAAAAAGACCGGGGACTTGAGGCCCATTTTGGATCTCAGCATTCTAAATCGTTCAGTCAAAAAGTCCAAGTTCCGAATGGTCACCTTACAATCCATTCTCCCACTGCTGGAGAAAGGTGTTTGGATGTGCTCCGTAGATCTCAAGGACGCCTACTACCACATCCTGATAGATCAGGCGTCCAGGAGACATTTGCGCTTCAGCCTAGGAGACAGTCATTTTCAGTTCTGTGCGCTGCCCTTTGGTCTCACCACAGCCCCCAGGGTGTTCACCAAATGTTTGGCGGTCGTGACTGCTCACCTGAGGAGTCTAGGCTTCCAGGTGTTTCCGTATCTGGACGACTGGCTCCTAACTGCCACCTCCAGGCGTCTACTATTGCAGAACCTACAAGCCACAATATCACTAGGCACTTCCCTTGGAATCACCTGCAATTGGCCAAAGTCTGTGTTGCTGCCATCTCAATGCATAAGATTCATCGGAGTAGAGATAGACTCAAATCGAATGCGGGTCTATCTTCCTGCAGAAAGGATACAAACCATACAGGCTCAAGTCCGAGCCTTGCTTCTCAGATCCAAAGCTCCAGCCAGGATGGTCCTGCAGCTATTGGGATCTATGTCGGCCACTGTTCTTCTAGTCCCCCTAGCAAGGTTGCATATGAGAATTCTCCAGTGGCTTCTTTCGACACAGTGGTCCTTTCAGGATCTTCCTCTCAGTCACCTCATACGGATCACGGAAACCTGCAAACGGGACCTTCGCTGGTGGCTGTTGCCCTCCAATCTGGATCAGGGTCGACCCTTTGTTCCACCTCCTCCTTTGGCCACTTTGACTATGGACGCCTCCCAGATGGGATGGGGGGGGCATTCCCTGGGCAGGTCAGTCCAAGGCAAATGGCATTCAGAAGAGAGTCTTCTTCATATCAACATTTTGGAAATGAGGGCGGTGCTTCTATCTCTACAAGCCCTCCATGATTACCTCCCTCAGGGCGTAATTGCCGTTCACTCCGACAACATGTCAGTGGTCTGGTATCTGAACAAGCAGGGAGGAACCAGATCCTACCCTCTTTGCAGAGAGGCCATGAGAGTCTGGGAATGGGCAGTGGCAACCAGACGTTTTCTGATAGCAACTCATATCCCTGGCAAATCCAACGTGATAGCCGACAGACTGAGCAGAACTATCCTCTCTCCTCACGAGTGGTCTCTGAACAATGGAGTGATGGCTCAGATCTTCAGCAAATGGGGAATTCCTTGTTGCGACCTCTTCGCAACCCCGCTGAACGCGAAGTGCAGAAAGTTCTTCTCCCTCACTCCAGCTCCGGGGGAGAGTCCTATGGACACACTAACCCATCCTTGGCCCACCGGCTTGCTATACGCCTTCCCTCCAGTTCCCCTCCTTCCCAGAGTGATCCAAAAGGCGTCTCACTTGGGGAGCAAAATGATCTTAGTTGCTCCTTACTGGCCTCGTCAGGTATGGTTCCCCTATCTTCGGAAATATGCACTGGACGGTCCATGGTTCCTGGATCAGATCCCAGACCTATTAATTCATCAGTCGGGACTACTCCACCAGTCCCTTCACACTTTGAAGTTAACAGCTTAGCTCCTCCTCTTCCGACTATAGTCAGGAATCATACCTTAGACCCGGAAGTCATACATATCTAATCTTCGGCCCACAAGTCTGCCACTAAGAAATTGTATACTAGCAAATGGAAGAGATTTGCTATTTGGGCTCAACTCCGGGGTCTGGATCCCATTACTATTCCTGTATCGGAAGTCCTAAAATTTCTAACTTCCCTATTCAATCAAGGTTCTTCAGTCTCTACCATCAAGGTCCAATTGGCAGCTATTTCCAATTTTCATGAATCTATAAACCCACCTTTAATGAGCAACAGATTGTGTAAAACCTTCATGAAAGGTGCTGCGCTTTTACGACCTCCGATTTCTCATCCTGCTCCTCAGTGGGATCTCGATGTGGTGTTACGTGCCTTAACCTCCTCCCCCTTCGAACCGGCAGCAACATGTGATTTGAAATTTCTATCTTGGAAAACCGCTTTTCTGGTCGCGATTACTTCTGCCAGAAGGGTTTCAGAGCTTCAAGCTCTATCTGTAAAACCACCATACCTGGTTTTTCACAAAGATAGAGTATCCCTCAGGCCTAATCCATCCTTTGTCCCTAAAGTTTGTTCCAGTTTTTGCCTGCAACAGTCATTAGAACTTCCAGTTTTCTTTCCAAAGTACTCAAACAAAGCGGAATACATATTCCACACATTGGATGTCCACAGACAATTGCATTTTTATTTAGACAGGACCAAACAAACAAGGAAAACAGATCAATTGTTTGTGTCCTTTTCGGATAATAAATTGGGCAAAGCCGTCACAAAGGTCACTATTGCCAAATGGATCAGGGACTGTATTAGTCAAGCTTATTCCTCTTCTAATAAAGAGCTTACGACCTCTGTCAAAGCTCACTCTACAAGAGCTATGGCTACTTCAATAGCATTCCATTCTAAGCTTGCCATTAGTGACATTTGTGCTGCGGCTACGTGGTCTTCCCCGCACACTTTCATTTCCCACTACAAATTGGATGTGGCATCCCGGGGGCGAGCTTCATTCGGTTCCACAGTGCTCAGGAGTGTTTTCCAGTGAGCCACCCAGGATTTAGGTGCTAGGGACGCTGTCCCATCAGTACAGAATGTAGGCGAGATAGGATCACATAACATCTTTTAGTTATGTACTCACCATAACTTTAGATGTTTGGGATCCATCTCGCTTCATTCTAATAACCCACCCTCCTTCCCCCTGCCTTGGAGATCAGAAGAGATCGGACGGTCCGAATTCTATTGTTTCATCTTGAAACATCTGGCAATGTTATATGAACAAGTTATGTGTGTGCATGAATGCGGACAAACAAGATCTGGGGGATTAGTGGTGGTGCATCCTGGGATAGAGAATAGCTCAGCCAATAAGAGGCTTCGCTCTATAGCATAGCGTGCCGAGTCGGAGCCGAGGATCGGCTCCGAGCCCATCTGTACAGAATGTAGGCGAGATGGATCCCAAACATCTAAAGTTATGGTGAGTACATAACTAAATGTTATAAGCTCTTGGGTCATTGTCAGCTGCTTTTCTTCTAGTTCCTCTAGCAAGATTCTTTATGTGAATCCTTCAATGGACACTGGCTGGTCAGTGGTCCATTCTTTACCAGCCTCTATCATTTCCCATAAAACTCACTTCAGTTTGCAAACGTCATGTTCGCTGGTGGATCCAATCAGATGAACTCTTTCCGGGCAGACCACTCTCTCTTCCTCCCCCAATAGCCACAGTGACTATGGACACTTCCCAACTGGGGAGGGGGGGCATTTCATGGGAAAGATGGCCCAAGGCACATGGTCCCCCTAGGAGACCAAGTTGCATATTAATGTCTTAGAGATGAGAGCAGTTCTCCTAACATTGCAAGCCTTTCAGGATGTTTGCCCTCTAGGGATTATTGCAGTCCATACGTACATTTCAGTAGTCTGGTACATTAACAAACAAGGAGGAACCCATTCCTACCCATTATCTAGAGAGGCCATGAGGGTCTTGGAATGGGCGATCTTTTCAGACCACTTTCTTATTGCAGTGCACATACTGGGGAAAACCAACATGCTGACAGATGGACTCAGCAGATCCATTCTGATTCCTCATGAGTGGTCCCTCAATCAAACAGTAGTGAATATGATCTTCAGCCGCTGGGGCCAGCCTTGTTGTGACCTATTTGCCTCTCTCCTCAACAACAAGTGCAACAAGTATTTTACTCTGATCCCCCTCTGCAGGAGTCACCGAAGGATGCCCTGATTCGTGATTGGCCCCCGGGTCTCCTGTTCTCCTATTCCGCTCTTCCTCTGATTCTGAAGTTCTTAGGGAAAGCAAGCAGTTTGAAGAGCTCAATCATCCTCATGGCCTCTTTCTGGCCTCGACAGGTTTGGTTCCCCTTCCTCTGGTGTCACTTGAAATATCCTCCATGGATACTGGAACCCACTCAAGATCTCCTATCTCATCCATCAGGAATTCTGCATCCCAGTCTTCATGCCCTCAAACTGACCATGTGATTTCTCCACTTCCAGTGATAATCAAATGGTCCAGGCTGGCTTCCCCGGTCAATAACATTAACTTATCCTCTCAGAAAGCATCCACCAAGAAAGTTTACAGAAGCAAAAGGAAAAGATTTTTTGCTTGGGCTTCCAGTCAGAATATTGACCCCTTTTCAGCTTCTACTTCTGCAATTCTCCCATTCTCACTACTGTTTTTAGGGAAGGGGCTAGTTTTTTTACTATTAAACTTCATTTGGCAGCTATATCCAACACTGATATTTGTCCAGGCATCAAGTTGCAGGGAAAAACGCCCCTCTGACTGCCGCCAGCACTTCAGGAGAACTGATAGGGCCTATCAGAGAAGGAGTCTCTAAAGCCCTGCTTTTGCAGACCCCTTCTGGCTCTGGGGTGATGTCTACCATTGAAACGTCCTCCTATACCTCTGGAGGAAGTATCCCTGCGCGAGTCCTGGAAAGGTCCCTCAGATTTCTGGAACCACATTTTCTTACCACCTTGCTGATTCCTAGGTACAACTTCCATGTGGGAAATGAATCATAGTTTCTGGCATCTTCCAGATTATGTACATCTTTCATGAAGTGAGTCTTCCTCCTTAGACCTCCAATAAAAGATCCCTCTCCTGCTTGGGATTTGACAGTGGTCATTCAAGGGTCAACTCAGAAACCCTTTGAACTGGCAAACAAATGTGATATGAAGTTTTTTTCTTGGAAGACTACATTTTTAGTAGCTAGCACTTCAGCAAAAAGAATATCTGAGCTTTAGGCCTTATCAGACAGGCCTCCTTACATCATTTTATGTAAGGACATGGTGTCTCTTTGAACAAACTCCTCATTTCTGCCAAATGTGGCTACTGAGACTAACATTAACCAGTCAATTCAGTTACCAGTTTTCTTTCAAATTTTAACTAATAAAGGTGAATATATGCTACACCTGCTGGATGTTCACCGACATTTATGTTTTAATCTTCACAAAACAAAACAGTACAGGAATTTTGATCAGCTGTTTGTGTCCTTTTCCCTTAACCACTTGGGTCAAGCAGTTTCCAAAATTACTCTAGGCAATGGATCACTGATTGTATTTCACTGATTTATTATCAAAAAGGTTTGGAGTTACCTTGTTGTCCTAGAGGTCACTCCCACTAGATATATGGCTAGTTCGTATGCTTTTTCCTCAAGAACTTCCATTGACGACATCTGTGCTGCAGCCATTTGGTCCAAGACTCATACATTTGTTACGCATTATAAGTTAGACATTGTTTCCAGATGCAGATCTTCCTTTGGTTTGACAGTGCTCTGGCATGTCCTTCCTTGAGGGCCTTCTGGGAGTTACATAGCTGGGGACTCTGACCCATTCATTAGGAAGAATAAACTTGCCATCTATGTTGTCCATTTTCATTTTTCCTCACCTTCCCTCCCAGCCATCTGCTGGCCCTGTCACTCCTAAAAGGATCTTTGGATGATATTGGAACCATCATATTCTGGGTTTGAGCCTCATTCTTTCTTTGTGTCTGTTCTGTCTCTATAACACAGTGGGGGTAAACAGCAAACTGATCTTAGGAATTGGAGTGGGACTAGAGCATTATGGGTAGAGGGAGGACTTTGAGTTTTGGATCCAAAGTCTTGTAGAGATGCCCGATTTGGATCCAAGGATCAGATCCTAGACCCATTTGTGAGGAAGAATGAAAATGGAGAACACAGATGCCAAGTTATGGTAAGTACATAGCTTCTAATTTGACTAGACTTCAGAATCACAGTCTTTAAACCCAGCTGACTCCCATAAAAATTAAAGTGTAGAATAAGTAGTAGGCCTCGGCTGCCAGTGAAATACCACTACTCATCATTTTTTTTTCATTTTCCTGGTGAGGGGGGGGGGTGGGCAAGCCCCACCAGCGCTCTCTCTTCTGGCTCCAAGTGCCCGGGTGTTCAGGCATGACCCACTCCAGGGACTGTGTCTTGTGAGGAGTTTGAGTGGGTTGGTACAACTGTCAAAGAGTAGTGCAGGTGTCCTAAGGGGAGCTCAGGGAGTACAGAAACCTCCAGTGGGGCAGAAGGGCAAAAGCTTGCTTGATCTTGATTTTCAGTATGAATATAGACCACGAAAGTGGGGCCTCATGATCCTTCTGGCTTTTTGGGTTTTAAGCAGGAGGTGTCAGAAAAGTTACCACAGAGATAACTGACTTTTGGCGGCCAAGCGTTCATAGCGATGTCGCTTTTTGATCCTTCAATTATGGCTCATCCTGTCATTATAAAGTAGAATTCACCAAGCGTTGGATTGTTCACTAGGATTAGACCATCATGAGACAGGTTAGTTTTACCCTACTGATGATGTGTTGTTGCAATAGCAAACCTACTCAGTACAAGAGGAACTGCAGGTTCAGACATATGGTGTATGTGCTTGGTTGAGGAGCCAGTGGTGTGCAGCTACTATATGTGGGATTATGACTGAACACCTCTAAGTCAGAATCCCACCTAAACGTAATGATACTGCAGTGGCATGGATCTCCAGCTGGCCAGGGATAGCCGGCCGCAAGGTCAGTGAGGAGCGCTGCTCGTCACTGGGTTGGAGCATGGGCAGAATGGGGGAAACCTCTCCCCAGCAGTGCCCTGCACGTTTGTGGGGAACCACAAAGATTAAGGTGCCTGCAAAACATCCTAACATTCAAACCAAAGGGTAAAAAGATCGCACAGACAAACCATTCAGTAAAACTGCAAGAAAAATCATTCTGAAATGAAAAAAAAAATTCTGTAAAACAAAATCAAACAACTGACCGTTGGTGTTGACATAACTGATAACATAAGAAACATCATTTTTGTCAATTGGAAAATTATTGCAGGGAAATCAAGATTTGATTAATGTAGAAGGTAAATCTCCTCATTTTGATTATAAAAAGTCTGCCAACTACCTCTTTAGATTGGTATGAAAGACCCAAATTCTGTTCTTTAACAGGAAGTGGACCTTTTGGTTCCTACATGTGCAAAGACTGCAAGCTATGTAGGTTTATTAATAATTGACACTGTCTTCTGTTGATGCATAGTGAGAAAGAATTTTATAATAACAGAAGACAGAACTGTAAATCTGCACAAGTCCTTTATGTGGCAACCTGTGTTTGATGCAAGGGCTTCTACGAGAGTAGAACCACTAGAGTGCTCTTGCAAAGGATAAATGAGCGCAGATTAGATATATTGAGGCGTGATGATACCAATGCCATGACTAAGCACAAATTGTCATATGTTTGTCTTTCGGCTTTTCCCGGTTAGGGGTGGCCACAGCGGAACTCCGGTCCGCTAATGATTGGCAGTAGATTTTTACAGTGCCGTGTTGCCAGCTTGACGCCCAACCTTCAACGAAGGCACGCCCATTCATGCATGTCTTTCGGAATGCCACTCGACCACGGGGAGGACATGCAGACTCCACACAGAAGGCACTCCCCGCACTCCAGCTGAGAATCGAACAGGAGAACCTCTTGCTGTGAGGCAACAACGCTACCGCTGCACCACCGCAGTGTATATTTTTTGTTTTAAAAGAAGTAAATCTGATGTTGTCCTTTTCAGTGGGTCTTGGATCTGAGTAGACTACTTTTCCCAGAAGTTAAGATCTGAATCACGAACTCCCCCCTCTTCCCATAATGCACCACACCTCCCTAACTCCTCAGATCTCAGTTGCTGTGTGTTGATTTCAGATGTGGTTCCTCAGTCTCGGGCAGATTTTGTTTTGAGAGATAAGTCCTTGGTGTAAAAACGTTTACAAAACTTTTATAGTAATTATTGTTCTGGTTCCTCTTTTCCTCCCTTCTTTGTTAGACTCTCACAAGCATTAGGAACTTTAGAGTTTCCAAAAAAAAAAAGTTTAAAAGTTTAGGTTTAAGTACAGTGGTTATTGTTATTGCTGCTGTTGCTGTTGTTATTGTTGTTAAAGCATTTCTCAGTTACTGCTGTTAACCCTCTTGGTGTGTTCTTTTTCAGTTGTAAAGAGTTTCTACCTAGCTTCATCATGGTCAAGAAACCAACAGGCTTTAACAGATGCACTTCTTGCAGTCACAAGATCCCAAATTCTGATACCCACAAGATGTGCCTCTGCTATTTAGGACCAGGACAGGACCAGGACATTTGGAGATTGATTGTCTGGTGTTTGTGGTCTTTAACCCTTGGGCTTTGTCCAACTGTAGAAACAAGCTCATCCTAAAAGGCCTTTTGCCTGTATCCTCTTCTTTTGGAGCTCAAACCCCTTTTAAACATGTCGGCTCCAAACGGTCCCTCTGTGCTTCCCGAGGGAGTCCTCAGAGCCTGGTCAGAAAAGACCAAAAGTCTCGGATCTGACTTCTCTGCACCCAAGTACAACCAAAAGGCCATCGGATCCGAAGACCTCTTCAGATCCATTGTCCTTAGCTGCCATTAGTACTAAACTATTGGATCCAAAGAATCCATCGTACCTGATTGCTTTGGCTCCATGTAGATCAAAGTCATTTTTGGAACCTATGATGTTAAGTTGTCTATCTCGCCTTCATTCTTGCTGTTTGGGATCAGAGCTGATCCTAGGCTCCGACTCGGCCATCTTCAATAGCTTGAGAGCTGTGTACTGGCTCGAGGCTACCCCTTATCCCATGATGCCTAGCGATAGCTACCCAGATCTCGTTTGCCGCTTCAGCTGTGAGGTGTGTCGTTTTCTGGCTCAGGCTTGTATTTTCAAATTTTTTGTGTAGAAATATATTCTTATACTCCTTAAAACTATTAGATAAATTACCTTTTCTTAGTTTTATTTATTTAAGTTAGAGAGTTCTCCCCTCCCCCATTTCCTTCCCAAGGAAGCTGTTTAACTTAGAGGCTCTCCTTTTCTCTGTTTTTTGCTATTGTTAAAAAAAAAAAAAAAACGGAGTTTGTTTTATATATTTTTTACATAGTCTGTTGTTGACTGGAGTAGAAATTTTTTTCTATCTGTGCCAACCTCTGCTCTTCCTCCAGACCCCAAGCGTAGGGAACCGATGCTCCAGGACACCCCATTGGGCATTTCCTCTTCTTCCGAGGCCTCCCTGATCACTCAGAGGAGCCCCCTCAGAAGTAGAAGTGCAAGAGGAAGCACATTGACTCCCCAGAGTCTGTCACTTCTGATACAGACTTAGATGAATTGGAAGGGTCCCCGAGATCCCCCTCTGAAGATGTTTCCTTCTCGGACATCCTGGAAATGCTTAGGCATAGGGGGAACTGGAATCCCCTAGCCCATACCAAGGAAAAGTCTGTATTCCTGGATGCTTTTGGTTCCCGACCTTCCACCTCCTGGGTTTCTCCGCCTTTCGACCCACTTATGTCCGTAGTGGCTCGAAAGGCTTGGTCAGCTCTGGACACAGTGGAACCACCTCCGAGGAGTGTTTGCTTCAGCGACCTTCTCCATGAGGTCACTGAACTACCTATGTCATTTTACTCGACTTCAAAGGGATCTCCTTAAAGAGCTTGGAGATACCCTTCAAGATCTTACAGCTGAGGGAGCATAAGCCAAAGTAGCTTCCCAGCTAGCAACGCTTAATTCTGTATGCATCCGATGGAGCGAGTAGAGCCATGGGCACGGGTGTAGCCCTTAGGAGGCATGCGTGGATGCGGCTGTGTCACTTTGAGGAAACCTTTCGAGCATCCTTCACCAGTACCCGCTTTGATGTCTCCTTTCTCTTTGGGCCACAGGTGAAAGACATGTTGACTAGGTGTGAGCAAGAAGGCAAGATTCTCTGCCGTGGGAGTCCATTTTTCCACTCCCTCTAGACCTTACCCCAAGGGTCAGAAGAGTGGGAAGATGTGGTTCCGTAAATCTCAGGGAGCCTTGCCTGACACATGTAGTGATTTTTCCTCTAGAGGCAGAGGGGGAAACAATAATAATAGACGCCGCCCTTGTAGCAGAGGGGGTCCGCAGAACCAGGGCAACAGAGAATCTTTCTCTGATAAACCCTTCCAGCATCCCTGAAGGGTTGCCCAGCTGCTCACCTCTGGAGGCAGTCGGGGGAAGACTTTCATTGTACCCAAAAGCCTGACAAAGTTTAACAAAAGACAGATGGGTATGGTCCATTATATCCGGAGGTTACAAAATTCCCTTCCATCAACCCCCCCCCCCTTACAGTCAAGGAAGACCCTTCCAGATGTTCCACCCAATCTGAAGGAGCAAGTAGTAATAGAGGTTTCAAAACTGCTAGAAAAAAGAGCCCTCCAGGAAGTCCCCGCAGACCAGCATGGAGCCGGAACTTACTCAAGGTTCTTTTTGGTACCAAAAAAGACAGGGGACTGGAGACCAATTCTGGATCGCATCAGAATAAACAAATCTGTACAAAGAACAAAGTTTTGGATGGTCACACTACAGTCTATTCTACCCTTCCTGGGTCAGGACAATTGGATGTGCACGATAGATCTTCAGGATGCGTACTACCATATCAAGATGGACAGACGCTCCAGGAGATTTCTTCGCTTTCGGGAGGGGGCCAGTCATTACCAGTTCAGAGCTCTGCCCTTTGGTCTCAGCACAGCCCCCAGGGTGTTCAACAAATGTATGGCAGTGGTCACGGCTCACTTGAGACGTCAAGAATTCCAGGTGTTTCCATATCTAGACGACTGGCTCCTCACTGCTACCACCAGGCATCAACTCCTACAAGCACGGGATTATACAGTCACATCCTGCACCCAGCTAGGTATTACAATAAATTTCGAAAAATCTGCCTTGTTGCCCTGTCAATCTATCACTTACATAGGAGCAGACTTAAACACAAGGGATTTCCACACCAATTCCACCACAGTTAGCACGGGGAGGTAAGAACACCAAGCCACGAAGATGAATTCTTTTATTCCAATAAATAACAAAACAGACTGAGCGCTCAGTCTGTTTTGTTATTTATTGGAATAAAAGAATTAATCTTCGTGGCTTGGTGTTCTTACCTCCCCGTGCTAACTGTGGTGGAATTGGTGTGGAAATTCGTGGTTTTGGATCCTGTATTGGTTTCCTTCGTTGTGTTTTAAACACAAGGGATATGTTCGCAAGGTTGCCACTAGAAAGAGTGTCCACAATTCGTCAACAAGTGCAAATTCTAATGCAGAGCAAAAGGATACAACTCAGGTATGTCCTTCAAACTCTGGGCTCCATGGCAGCTGCCATTCTTCTACTCCCACTAGCAGAAGTCTTCAGTGGCTTCTTTTCCTGCAGTGGTCTTTCCAAGAGCTACCCATGTCTCACATGATCCTGATCACGGAGGCATGCAAAAGACACCTTTCTTGGTGGATGGTCTCCCCATTAGTTACTCAGGGCAGACCTTTCATACAACCCCCTCCGGTAGCCACAGTGACGACAGACACCTCCCCGATAGGCTGGGGGGGGGGCTTTATCTGGGCAGGACAGTCCAAGGCACTTGGTAACCTCACGAGTACCATCTGAACATAAATGTCCTAGAAATGAGAGCCGGGCTCTTAGCTTTGCAAGCTCTTCAAGACTCTCTTCCTTTCGGGACCATTGCAATTCAAACAGACAACATGTCAGTGGTGTGGTACATCAACAAGCAGGGCGGAACCAGATCTTACCCCCTGTGTCGAGAAGCACTCAGACTTTGGCAGTGGGCAATTTCCTCCCAACGTTTTCTGATTGTGACGCACATCCCTGGGAGATCCAACGTCATAGTGGACAGGCTGAGTAGAGCAATCCTCATGCCTCACTAGTGGTCTCTGAATCAGTAAGTTGCAGATCTTATTTTCCACAAATGGGGACAGCCTTGCTGTGATCTTTTTGCCACCCCCTTCAACAGCAAATGCAGCAACTACTTCTCCCTTCTTCTGCTTCCAGGTCACATACCCAGAGATGCTCTAGTCCACGATTGACCTCAGGGACTTCTTTATGCTTTTCCTCCGTTTCCCCTGATAACGAAACTCATACAGAAAGCAAAATCGTTGGGTTGCAAAATGATCCTCATTGCCCCCTACTGGCCTTGAGAGATATGGTTCCTGTTCATGCACCATTACCTTCTCGATCAGCCCTGGACTCTGGACCCATTTCCAGATCTTCTGATTCATCAATCAGGCGGGTTGCATCAATCCCTCCAAACTCTCCAGCTCACTTCCAACCTTAGCCAGGCTTCCCAGCATTTCCCCAGCAGTCCGTGAGATTATCGTCTCCGTTTTTCTTGTTGGGCAGAGTCTAGGAATGTGGATCTCTTCTCAGCCCCAGTCCACGAAATTCTGGAATTCCTGGCACAACTGTTTCACTCCGGGGCCGCTTCCGCTACAATTAGGGTACAATTAGTGGCCATTTCTAATTTTCATATTGGTTTGTCAAATGCTAACATTATGTCTCATAAGCTCTGTAAAGCTTTTTTGAGAGGAACATCTCTTTTTAGACCTCCAGTGAGAGATCCCCCTCCCCCCTGGGACCTTAATTTAGTCCTAACTTCCTTAATTCTGCCTCCTTTTGAACCAGCAGCATCCTGCTCCATCAAGTTTCTATCTTAGAAGACACTTTTTCTGGTAGCTATCACTTCAGCTAGGCGTGTCTCAGAACTTCAAGCACTATGTGTTCGTCCTCCCTACCCGGTGTTTCACAAGGACAGAGTTGCTCTGAGGACTAATCCTTCATTTCTTCCTAAAGTCTGCTCAGAAAATAATTTAAACCAATCTATAGATCTCCCTGTGTTCTTCCCAAATCATAGCAACAAGGCAGAGTACAAACTTCACCAATTGGACGTTCATAGACAATTGCGTTTTTACCTGCACAGAACTAAAGATATAAGAAAGTCAGACCAATTATTCCTTTCTTATGCCTTAAACAAACAAGGTCTCCCAGTTTCCAAGGTGACCTTATCCAGATGGTTGTCCCACACTATTACTTTTATTTACCAGTTAAGGAACAAAGAGTTACCAATTAAACCGAAAGGTCATTCTACTAGGGTGTTAGCCACCTCCATAGCCTTTCAGTCTAGGTTGCCCATGGATTCTATCTGTGCAGCTGCCACGAGGACAAACCCTCATACCTTTATTTCTCATTACAAGGTGGATATGGTCAGCAGAGCTGACTTTGGTTCCACTGTTCTGAAGAATCTGTTCCACTGAGCCACCCAGGGTGTTAGGTGCTAGAGATGCTGTCCCAAACAGCAAGAATGAAGGCGAGATAGACAACTTAACATTAAGAAGTTATGTACCTACCATAACGTTCCATGTTAGTTGTCTTCATCTCGCCTTCTTTCTTGCGTCCTTCCCTCCATCCCCCATCCTAGTGGATTGAGAGGAGATCCTTTTTTCACTGGCTGAGTATTCTTTTATTGTTATTCTTCTGTCCAGGTCTTCCTAACCTATTCTAGATATTAGAATGCATGGAACAACCAGTTTTTTGATAACTGGTTTCTTACTTATTATGTCTGGATTAGCTATTTCAAATGAGATCTGGGTAGCTATCACTAGGCGTCATGGGATAAGGGGTAGCTTCGAGCCAGTAAACAGCTCTCAAGCTATTGAAGATGGCCGAGTCGGAGCCGAGGATCATCTCCGATACCAAACAGCAAGAAAGAAGGTGAGATGAAGACAACTAACATGGAACATTATGGTAGGTACATAACTTCTTATTATTCCAGGTACTTCTTCTTCAGATCCCAAGGCTTCATATCTGATGCTTAGGAGCCATACACTAGCTTTACAATTAGAACCTCTTTCTCCAGCCCTTCCCACCAAGGTTTTTCAGACACCTGCGAAATCCAGGCATGCTTCCTCAACATCTTCTTCCAGGTCTTCCCATAGCTTCACCGATGCCAGTATGTACATGATGATGCGGACGTTCCTCATGGTGCAGATTCAGAAGGGGGTCTTGCCATCTCTGTCCCATCTTGGATCCGTGAGTGCTCCATCTCCTACTTTGCAGACTCCTTTCCTGATCTGACCCTTGGTTTTGGAACCCCAGGATTCTGGTTTCCTGAGAGAGTTGATGTCGGATCCGAGGAAGCACCTTCCTTGACTCTGACTATGTCCCTGACTAGCTGTGCTCCATTTTTGTTGGATCAGAGCTGGTCCCGGATCTGAGATATCGGTACTGACTCTAGGGGGTTGCCTTCGGCTTTGACTTTGTAGGATCCACCACTTCCCCTTGGGGCTTTGGCCCTCGACAGCTCAGGTCCGGTTATGTCAGGAGCCATGGATCTGTGGTTGACTCTGTTCTCTCTCCTCTGATGACTTTGACTCTGAGGGGAGAGGGAGAGAGAGAGAGAGAGTGATAGGGTTTCCTCTGGTCCATCAGCCTTCCATGTTGCAGAAAGGGCCTTCTGTAGGATTAGAAAACCATCTCCTCACACCAAGGGTCTGACCCGTCCTTCATTGGATCTGAGCAGTAGGTTAATCACTCCTGCCATAGGTCAGCCTGCCCCTAGAAGCCTCCAGACCACTTCCCCTCAGGGAACCCCCTTTCTTCAGACACCTCCTTAGAACACACCATGAAGGAGGTCCCTTGAAAGAAAAAATGTAAAAGGAGGCACATTGACTCCCCCATGGAGTCCCCACTGCGGACCCCGATTTCGATGAGGGAGAAGGATCTCCCCGATCACCACCTGAAGATGTCACTTTTAAAGATATCTTAGAACTCCTTAGGCAGAAAGGTGGCTGGTCCTCTCAACCTCCTTCTTCTGAGGAACTGGTGTTCCTGGAGGCTTTCAGGGTGTGTCCATCCACTTCCAGAGTGTCTTGTCTGGAGGATGAGCTGATAGATTTAGCTTCCCGCCTGGCCTGGAAGGAACCGGACATGGTTGAGCCTATTCCTAAGCACCCCGACAGGTTCTTTAGCCTGTCCTCTGGTTGTCCACATTGGAGTAAAGGCATTCTAGTAGATGCTATTGCTGTTGCAGCAGCCACAAAAAAGGAGCTAGCAGGATAAAGCTCCACTGTCCATCCACCAAACAAGGATTCTAGGGTGTTGGACAGACATGGAAAGCACATTTACCCATCTGCTACTTTCACAATGAGGTCATTGAACCCGATTGCAGAGAGACCTGGTTAAGGAATTAACCAACCCTCTTGCTGAGACCATGTCGGAGGAGGACTTGAAATAGGTTTCTCCAAAACTGGCTACTCTCGATGAGGTTAATTTGGCATATGATGGAAGGCACCTCATAAGCCGCCATTGCAGGCATAGCCATCAGGAGACATACCTGGATGCAGCTTTGTGACTTTGCGGAACACTCCAAGGCATTGTTTATTAATGCCCCCTTTGATGGGTCCTCTTTGTTTTGACCATCTGTGAAAGGCACACTAATCTGCAAGAAGGAAAGACCTTGTCTGCCACAGGGATCAAGTTTTCCACCCCTCAGAGGACCTTCTCTAGGCACCAGCACGGAGGGAAGAAAAGCTGATTTAGGAAGTCTCAAGGATCTTTCCAGGACCCACGCAGGGACACTTCCTGCAGAGACAGAGGAGGAGAGTTCAACTGTAGATGCCACCTTAGAGACAGGGGGGTTCACAAAATCAGGGTTTGAGGGAGACTTTTCCTCGACAGGCCCTATCAGTGCTCCTGAAGGGTTGCCCGTCCATTCATCTCTGGAGGCCATTAGGGGTTGCCTATCTTTGCACCTAAATGCCTGGACAGATGTAACAAACAACACTTGGGTGCTAAACATAATATGAAAAGATTATTATATTGCCTTTTCCCGGTTACCTCCAAGTCCCAGGAGAAAACTCCCCAATGTATCACCCAGTCAGAGGGAATATGCTATTCAAGAAGTTCAAAAATTTTTACTAAAAAAAGTCATCCAAGAGGTCCCGACCAAACAAAGAGGATTCAGAACTTATTCTCACTTCTTTTTAGTGCCAAAGAAAACAGGGGACCTGAGACCTATTCCAGACCTCAGCAACTTGAATCAGTTTACCATAAAGTCAAAGATCCGAATAGTTATGTTACAGTCCATTCTTCCACTCTTACACAAGGACAATTGGACGTGTCATGTGGATCTTTAGTATGTGTACTATCATATCAAAATTGACAGGCACTCCAGAACACACTTGCGCTTTTGGCTGGGAGCCAGTCATTACCAGTTGAGAGCACTGCCCTTTGGACTCACCACAATGCCCTGGGTGTTTATCAGATGTTTGGCAGTCATAGCTACTCACCTAAGGCTAAAAGGATTCCAGGTGTTTCCCTACCTTGATGATTAGCTCTTTACTGCACCAACAAGGCATCACCTGCTACAATCCAGGGATTACCTTGTAAATATCTTCAACCACCTGAGCATTATGATAAATCTGGCAAAATCAAACTTGACTCCTGTTCAGAACCTAGAATTCATAGGAACACAATTGGACACAATGCAAGTGTCTTCTACCAATGCATCATATAATATCTCTACGACAACAGGTTCAGGACTTATTAGATCTTATTTCTCCTCCAGCAAGGTTAATCCTGCAGGCTCTGGTGTCAGTGGCAGCTGAAATCATTCTAGTCCCATTACCAAGGTTCTTTATGAGGGTTCTACAATGGACCATGGCTGTTCAATGGTCCATTCTCTACCAACCACTATCAGCTCCTATAAAACTGTCTTCAGTCTGCAGGAATCATCTACAGTGGTGGATGCAATCAGAAGACCTGTATCTCTGGGCAGGCCTTTTTCTCTGCCTCCCTCAATATCCACAGTGACCACAGATGCTTTCTAATGTGGTTGGGGGGGGGGCATTACCAAGGAAAGATGGTTCAAGGCATGTGGTCGTCCTCCGAGACCAATCTGCATATCATTGTCCTAGATATGAGAGCAGTCCTTCTAACGTTGCAAGCCTTTCAGGGCATTCTCCCTTTGGGAACGATTGTAGTTCACACAGACAACATGTCAGTAGTCTGGTGCATCAACAAACAAGGAGAAACCTGCTCCAATGCATTGTGCAGGGAAGCCATGAGAGTTTGGGAATGGGCGGTATCTTCATACCGCTTTTTAATTGCAATGCACATTCCGGGGGAAATCAACTTTCTAGTGGAAAGACTCAGCAGGTTTATTCTGACTTCTCATGAGTGGTCTCTCAACCAGTCAGTAGCAAACAAGATTTTCAGCCATTGGGGCGAACTTTGTTGCGAACTTTTCGCCTCTCCCCCAGAAATAAAAGTGCAAAAAAAATTTTGCTCTGATTGCCTGGAAGGGGGAGTCACCAAGGGATGCTGTAGTCCATGATTGTCCCCTGGTCTCCTTTATGCTTATTCTCCTCTCCAGTTGATCCCAAAGTTTCTACAGAAAGCCAGCAGGTTGAAGAGATCAGTCATCCTCATTGCCCCTTTCTGGCCTCGACAGGTATGGTTCTCCTTTCTTTGGTCTCATCTCAAGTATCCACCTTGGATACTGGATCCCAGACAGGAACTCATAACTCATCTGTCAGACATCCAGTCCCCAAATCTCCACATCTTAAAATTGACAGCATGGTTTCCCCACTTCCAGTAATTGTAAGGAAGTCCAGGTTCCCCGCTTCCATCCATGACACAATCCTGGCCTCTCAGAGGGCTTCCAGCAAAAAGATCTACAACAGAGCAAGTGGAAGAGGTTTTCTCTTCGGGCTTCAAAAGAGAATATCGATCCTTTCTCAGCACCCACTTTGGCTATTCTTCTCCTTCTTAGTACCATTTTTCAAGAAGGAGCAAGTTTCTCTACCATCAATCTTCAACTGGCTGCCATATCTAGTTTTCATGCTGGGAAGGGATGCTTCTATTGTTTCTTCCAGATTATGTAAAGCTTTCACGAAGATCATTTTTCTTCTTAGGCCACGTATAAAAGA